>NC_056730.1:379813809-379826309 GCF_019279795.1 Protopterus annectens
TTACACAGTTATCACAAGCACCACAGAGCTTATATGTTGGAAAGTTGTCCAAATGTATCTTTGAATGTGACTAACATCAGCAGCAGTGCTAAAGGAGGATAAGGAGAGAGTAGTAAGTGTCAATGTCCATAAAATCAGATATCATCAAAGACACACACTCACTCACACAAACACACACAGTTTTACAGTTGCCATGTCTGGGATTAGAACTCCTACCTACCTTGTATACTATACTATAGTATTACACAGTTATTGAAGTGCCATGGAGCTTATATGTTGAAGAGCTGTCCAAAGGTATCTTTGAAGATGACTAACATCAGCAGCAGTGCTAATGGAGGGGTAAGGGGAGAGTAGTAAGTGTCAAAGTCCATAACATCTGGTATCATCAAAGACACACACACTCCCTCACACAAACACAGTTTCCATGTCTGGAATTAGAACTCCTACCTAACTAGTATGCTATACTATAGTATTATGCAGTTATCACAAGTGCCACAGAGCCTATATGTTGAAAAGCTGTCCAAAAATATCTTTGACATTGACTTACATCAGCAGCAGTGCTAAAAGAGGGGTAAGGGGAGAGTAGTAACTGTCAATGTCCATAAAATTAGGTATCATCAAAGACATACACTCTCTCACACAAGCAAACACAGTTTCCATGTCTGGGATTAGAACTCTTACCTAACTAGTATGCTATACTATAGTATTATGCAGTTATCACAAGTGCCACGGAGCCTGTACATTGAAAAGCTGTCCAAAGGTATCTTTGATGGTGACCAACATCAACAGCAGTGCTAAAAGAGGGGTAAGGGGAGAGTAGTAACTGTCAATGTCCATAAAATTAGGTATCATCAAAGACACACACACTCTCACACAAACACACACAGTTTCACAGTTGCCAGGTCTGGGATTAGAACTCCTACCTGAATAGTATGCTACACTGTAGCATTATGCAGTTATCTCAAGTGCCACGGAGCTTATAGGGCAGGCATTTGTCCAAATGCTTATTTCAAGCTGACTGCCATCAGCAAACATGCTAAAGGAGGGCAATGGGATGTGTAGTGAGTGTGAATGGCCTCATAATCATTAATTTACTCTCTCTCTCTCACACACACACACACACACACACACACACACACACACACACACACACACACACACACACAGAGTTTCATAGTTGCCATGTTTGTTATTAGAACTCCTACCTAACTAGCTTTCTACACTACAGTATTACACATGTATCACAAGCACCACACAGCTTATAGGGCCATATGTTGGCCAAAGGGTTATTTCAAGGTGACTGACATCAGCAGGAGTACAATGGGGAGTGCAGTGTGTGTGAATGGGCCATAAACCATTCCTCTGGAAACACACACACACATACTCAGTCACACACAACTTTACATTTGACAGGACTGGGTATACAAATGCTAGATGAATACTGATTTGTACTATCATGTTACACAGTTATCACAAGCACCACAGACACTATAGGGCTGAGGGCTACCAAAAGGAATGTCTGCAGTGATTGACATCAGCACATCATGTGATATCAGCCAATTGGATGTGTGGTGGGTGGGACAAGCCTCATAATGGAAATATCTCTGTCACTGTCTCTCTCTGTCTCTTCCCCACATCTGTGTGTGTGTATGTTTGACATATTATAGTGTGTTGGCCTAGAATATGTGTGGGTATTCCTATCCAATGTGTGTGAAAAGCATGAATGGTGTACAATGTGGTGTGTGTGCACAGACATCTGTGACTGACAGATGTGGTATAGTCCACTGTATTGTCAGACATGGGCTTTATTTCCCTAAGTGTAGGAGCATGCCCAGTATGACCTTCTGTATTGAGTGTGTGAATCCATTCCAGGTAGGTTGTACTCCAGTCCAGGGTTTGGTGTTCTACACCTACAGCTAGCAACCTGTTTCTGCAGGATATCTTTAGCTAGTTTGACAATATGGAGTCACCATGGGTGACAGATAGTGGGATAATGTAACTATTGCTGTCTGTGCTGCTTGTGTTACATGGTTGGTGTTAGCAGAGATATTCAGACATATGTACTGTTTTACACTGTGATGTATTATGTCATCAACTACTGACAGATATACTTATTTGCTCAAAGTTATTTCCTGGGAAATAGAAGATGAATGAAGCTGTGTCCAGTATTGTGGTCTGTAGCCTACATATTCTTGCACACTAATGCCATTCTGGAGGGGTAGCTGCAGACAGCACCTTGGTACTATTGCGGCTGAGGATCCCCTTCTTGTACATGTATCGACGTAACAGAATGGCCATATCCTGCTGTGACCATACCTCTCAGCTGTACAGATTCACCCAGGTTACCCAGGGGCAGGGCTCATATATTTGGTCAGTTCCCCTTTCACATTGTGGTTTATGAGCAGGTTTGTAGCCACCCATTACTGGATTTGCAGGCAGGGGTAGTACGGGCACACATCAAAGTTTCAGACTTCACACACTCCATGATGTTCATGCTTCAACACCCCCCACCTCTGTTATTCTATCCTCTTCCTAACATTATGTGAGCGATATCTGAGAAGTATCCCTATAGTTGTCTTTTCATCCCAGTGGTATTTAGGGGTTTGGTTCATAGTTCATGCAGTAGGACATGGTGGGCATGCTACTTGGATTTGTCAACATGGCCTTGCATTTGTGTTCTGTAGTTAGTTGGGACAACATGCGATAACATACATTGGCACTATGGGTGAGGCACAGGCCTTTGACAGAGGACTGTAGGGCATTTGGTAGTGATGCAGCCCATCTGTAGCAGGCCAGTGCATTCTGTCACTCCTACATTCCCAGACTGTGAGCCACTGGATTCCCCTTGGGTGATAGGGTAAGTGTGCGAGGTGTTAATGGCAATAGTTCCTGTCCATATTAATCCATTGGTCTGGATGCTGGCAGGGTGCTGCTTACAGCTAGAGACACACCTGCATAGGACACCTCTTCAGCACGCTGCATTCTGTGGGTATTCCCATACAGAAGTGGGGGGTCATACTGTACTCATTCTCAACAGCAAGGATACCTGTGATAAACCTGCGGCTGATGGTGGGGTGAGCTGAGTGCATGTGTGATATGGAAGCTTCTTGCAGCTGATGCACAGATATACATGGGACATTCCCCTTATGCTGCCTTGTGTGGGGACACAGGCAGTCTCTCATTACTTCATAACTGTGCCTTTTGTGGTCTGCCAGTGATTGGCCAGACTACATCAGTATTCCATACTCCACAGACAACTAATGTGCTGCTAACCTGTATGTACAATTCCAAAGGTGTGTGCAGTTGGCAGTTACATTTTATTGACTCTGTCTAGGGTACTTCCACCTGTGTACTGTGTGTATGTCTGGTCCCACATTCATGGCATGTACATCTTTCAGACATTGACAGATATTGATAACTGGACAGTGAGTATGGATGACTGCTGACATGGGAATTGCTGAGAAGCATTGTGGTTGGCACTGCAGTTTTTGGAACATGGTCCTGTCATCAACAGTACTTGCCATAGGGCACAGAGACACAACCCTCCATGCCTACATGCTGACCACTTCCAGACAATATTGAACACACAACAACCTAACACACAGACCCCTCATATTGTACACATGCAACAATATATCCTGTAGATTGGGGCAGCTCAGGTAATCTGTGCTACACTGTTATTAAACCCACATGTACATGTTACTGAAATTTCTACATAGGATTGTTAGGGGGGGGGCACACCTGATGACTTTAAACATTTGTTATGACTGTATTGGTATTTCAGGTACTCTGTTGGCTTCCATTTCATTTTGTATTCTGACCTATCATGCAGACTGGAGGCATATCAGTAGAGTGCAGGTCTTAGGTTTTATTGGCCTACATTTCAGTTTCAGACTTCTTACTCTTCAGAACTAACATACAACTGCCAGACCTGTTGTAGTCTGTCTGTGTAGGTCTGGAGGGGGGCTGTTAACCACTGACATCAATTGGGGGGTTTAGCCCAGCCTTTCTTTATGTTCATCTACACCTGTCCTGCTGGCTGATGCTGGTGGTGGGTATATGTGCCTCATTGACATGCATGTGTGTGTCAAATGGACACACATTTGGGCCATCACATGTACTGAAGTGGGATTTGTCACCTTGTCTAGTACTGCCTAGTATGTTGACACCTATATTTGTTATGGATTTCATGCTGCCCATATAGGTGTCCACTTTCTGCTGCCATCCCATTCAGCTACCCGATTCCCCTGCATGCTCACGTCCATACCATAGATACAACTATCAGAACATACTACTCCATTCAGCAATTGATAGGAAGAGCGACTTACCTTGTGGTTGTGCCAGTGTTAAGGACAGTGCTGGAGGGCTATGTCAGATGTTACACTCCCTATACAAGGTAAAGCACAGGTAGTGTCATGTTCATCAACCCTTTTACTGTATGTGTGAGTCAGAGAGAGGTGTCATTCCCTGGGTCCTTACTGTGTCAGTGTATGTGCTATGTGTTGCCTCTTTGCCAAACCCTGGGCATACTGGGCATGCCTCCTTCTGCCTACATGGGCAGCCACAGATTGTTCCTTTTCTGAGTCCCACTGTGCCTGTGATGGCCTTGACAATGGTGGGGGGGCTGTGTGGCCTTGCCCCATGTTGTTCCTGCTGCAGCTGTTTCCGCAGGATCATATTGTGTAGCATGGCACATACTATGAACATTTGTGTACATGTAGCTGGAGAGTACTGCAAGACTCCACCGGATATGTCCATGCAGTGGAACCGTGACTTGAGCATCTGAAACACATGCTCTATTATGATTTCGGTTTGTGTGTGTGCCTCATTATGGAGTTCTTGTTCAGGTGTGTGTGCATTTCTGATGGGTGTCATCAGCCACGGCTCCAGTGCGTAACCAGCATCCACCACTAGGCGGCCATATGGGATGTCCCCACTGGCAAATGAGTGGTACAGCTGTGTCATATGCCAGATGTGGGAGCCATAATAGCTTCACAGGGCTGCCAGCATACACATTCAAGATAATGCCCTGGGCATTGGACATGACCTGGCAGTTGATGGAGGGGAAGCCCTTACGATTTATGTAGACCCTACCCCACTCGCCGGATGGTGCTTTGATGTGTATGTGTGCAGTCTATAGTACCCATTACCTCATGGTATTCTGCTATTTGGTGGAAGAGATGCATATTGCTGGTCAAAACCTCACGGGTGTTGAGGAAATATATGTGCTCACTGGCATGTGCTGACATGACATGCAGGAACTGGTGGAGTACCCTGGATGCTGATGCCTTTGAGAGCCCCATGATATCCCCAGTTGCCCTTTGGAAGGTACCTGTGGCTAGTGTTCTTAAGCCTACACATACCTTGGTATCCACTGGGATGGGTTCCCCTCTGTTGGTTCTGTGTGTGAGGCGTGGCTGGCACAGCTCACCAATTTGCTGTAGAATGTCCCTGTCCACCCTATAGCGCTCCATCTCTAGTTCATGTAGCCCCTGGTAGGTTACCCTGGGTCTGTACACTCTTCTCTTTCTCCTCACTGTGTGTTGGTCATCAGCATTCACATCCTCACCACTCTCAGCCTCTTGTACATATTGATGTATGAAAGCAACAGCAGCCTCTAACATTTTGTTAGTTTTGTCAGGTAAAATTTCCCTGTCTGTGCACACCGGTGGTGTAGAGTTTGTGAGAAAAAACAGACTGGAAGGTGTTTGCATAGTTTATAGTAATGTTAGGCTGTTCCATGTGTAATTGGCTGATTCTGATAAATTTCACCTGCCAGCTATGCTAGTTCTCCTTGATTGCCTTCCTACTGCTGTTTTCCCTTCCCATTGCCTTCCCATTTAAGCCCCAAGGTGCAGCACGCATACCCAGTGCTCAGATGTGAACAGAGTTGCTATTTCCTGGTTTTTTTTTTCTTTTGGTTTAAAACCTGGAGAGTGGCACGCACACTCATTTAGGCAATGTAAACACTGCTAGGCAGCTTCAGACACACCCCCTTCCTTAGCTGTGCTTAGCTAAGGGCAAACGCAGGCCATAGAGCTCCAATAGGCTTACAGCATGCATGACACTCCTCTTTATGAGGTCATCTACTTCTTATAATTATATAATGGTGCTGCTGCACCTACATGGTTGGGTGCAAGCTAACATTGAGAGGAAATCTGTGATTCAGTATCAATCTCTTAATTTGCATAAAACAAACTGCTAATTCCTAATTGCCACACTCACATTGAGCCTTCCCCCTTAGCAACCACTATTGCCAGGCATTGTTGTCTTATGCATGCCATTGACTATTATGGCAAAATGCTGATTTGGGTTTAAAAGCTTATTTCCAACTTTTTTTCTTATTTTCGGGCTGATCCCATTTGTGCACCACTGCCCTATGCTTAAACAACCAAAATCTGCAAAAAAAATAAATAAATAAATAAAAGTTATTTTTTATAATTTTGCAACTATTTCGGATGCTAATGGCCATATATTTGGACATTGGCATGCCTACTACACTGAATACGTGCTTTCTCTGGAGCTGTAACCGAATACATTTCTGTACGTTGCACTATTCCTGCACAGATGCCTGCCTGCTTCCTGAATCATTAATTCACCTCATTTGCATGGTTTTCTCCAGCAAATGAGGTAATTAGCATATAGCAGTGGTGTCCATGCAGGAATAGTGTAGGAGCCCTCGTGCACGTCCCGGGAGCACGTTCCTGGATCGCTCATCGGCCATATTGCATACAGCAGCTCTTGCACTATTCCTGCAGTCTATGCAGAGCCTGCTGAATCCGGGGGGTTATTATTTTTTTTTTTTAATGTTTTGTTGATTTTTTCCTTTGGTATGGTCAACAGATTTCTATTCCTCTGTCACCTTATATTTCATATTCCCTTTCACTTGTAACTTGCCTAATAAAATTCTCCATAAAATATCCTCTGCTTCATAAAAAGCAAACTTTTTTCTTCTGTCTTCTATTGCCTTTTTTCATCTTCTTTTAATTCCTTCCATGGATACACCATTTTTTCTAAAATTATATTATACCATTCTTTTCTTTTCTCATTAACCTTATGTTCTTTTTCTTCTACCCTGTCCTTTTTTATTTTTCTTGTTTATTTTAATTCCCATACGTTTCAATATTTTCCATTTGGCATTTTACATATCATTTGTTTGTGTCTTTATTTGTCCTTTCTTGTTGCCCAAAATAAATGCATGGATGCTTAATGCACCACTGGATTTTTTTAAAATCCAAACCACCTTCTTTGTTTTTATTATACGTTATCCCTCTCCTCACAAGGTTCATCCTCGAGAGCCAAAATGAAGCTACAAAATCTCTAATAACTCTTTTTCCATTTGAATGTGAAACATACATAAATATGCTCTTTTTAATTCATAAGTATTCAATATATATGTTTTTTTCTGAAATTATAAATAAAAACATTTTCACCAAACTAACATTTTTTATTTACTCAAGTATCTCTCTCCTTTAATTTATTACACTTTCATAGTCACCAAATGTCACTCCCAAAATCATTTGCTTTCTTATGAAATATATTCCATTTATTTATTTTATCTCACCAAATCCCTTATACTTCATTTTGTTTAACTGCAGACCATATTTTTAACAACTTTTCAGTCCTTGATACATCTTCACTTATTCAACCTTTGTTTTGTCTTATTAGAACTAAATCATCTGCATATGTCATACATATTAGTAATATAACATTTCCTTCCATTTCATATCTTGCCTCCCTTATTTCTTGCATGCATGTCTGTATTACTGCATTCATTACTAATACTAATAAGCACATGCTGATTGAGCATCGCTGTTTTACCCCTCTCCTAATACTTTTTCCCCATCCATATATTTAACATAACTCGTATCCATGAATTTTCATAACATTTCTTTATTATATTAATATTTTTTCAGTGCCATATGCTTCTAAAATCTGTCACAAGGGTGGGGCCACAACTGACCTTGGGAACTACCGACCAATAAGCCTGACCAGTCTGATCTGTAAGGCTATGGAGCAAATCATTATGGAACTCATAAATGGAGAGATTGGGAACCTCCAGTCGCTTGACCCCACACAGTTCGGCTTTGTCAAGGGCAGATCATGCCTCCTGAACCTGGTGGATTTCTTTGAGACAGTTACTCAGGCTATAGATAAGGGAAAGGAGGTACACACGGCTTACCTTGACCTTTCTCAAGCATTTGACACCATTCCCCATTCAAGTATTATTGATAAGCTCACCAGCCTGGGCATAAACCCTTATGTCACAAAATGGATCGCAAACTGGCTCTCAGACAGATCCCATAAAGTAAGAGTAGCGGGATATATGTCTGAATCCAGACCAGTAACGAGTGGTGTGCCTCAGGGCTCTGTCCTGGGGCCCCTCCTGTTTGGCATATACTTCTCAGAAGTACAGGCAAGCACTGAAGGGCTGTGGCTAAGTTTGTGGATGACTGCAAACTGGGTGCTATAATAGAGTCTCCGGCCGACATGGAGATCCTCCAGAAGGGCTTAAATGAGACTGATGCATGGTGTCAAAGCCATGGTCTCAAGCTCAATGCAAAAAAATGCGTAGTAATCCCCTTTGGAAAAAACAGAGTACCCGCAAACTAGAACATAGGAGGTAATCCCCTGAAATCTAAAGAAGAAATAAGGGATCTAGGGACCCAAGTAGATAGTCAGCTTTCCTTTGATAACCATGTTGCCAAAGTGGTTAGAAAATCCTTCTATGTGACCCATCTGATCACAAAAGGGTTCGCATCAAGATCTAAGGATGTAATGGTGCCCCTCTACTCTTCCCTCATCAGACCCATTATTGAGTACAATGCACCAATTGGAATGTACCTGGCTAGACATCTCCAGCAGCTGGAGAGACCACAAAGGTACCTAACCAAGAGGATTACTGGCCTCAAACAGTTGCCCTATGCAGCACGATTGAAAAAGCTAAGACTGTTCTCTGTTGCATACTGCTTTCTCAGAGGCGATCTCTGTCTAATGTACAGAGCCATGTCCAACCCAGAATTGTTGAACATGCTCCATCTTAGCAAAACCAAATCTACTTGAGCTACACGCTCTAGGGATATAAACCTCAACACAACAATGAATAGAACATGCTGGAGGGATAGATTCCCTTCACAAAGACTTCCCTTACTATGGACCAGGGTCCCGATCTATATAAGACAGAGCCCCTCACTATCACTCTTCAAGAGGAACCTTGATGAGTGGATGGCTAACAGAAAGTTCACACCGGGGATCACACCAACAGCACTACTAGATAGGGGCCAAGGGTACTAGCTGCTAGTACAAGGGTCTAGGGAACTACTAAAGGGGCGGTGAATACCGTACAATGTGGCTGGGCCAATATATGTCTTCGGGCAGATAGCCCAGTGCCAACCTATGAACCTATGAACCTATTGCAACATGGCTCACTTTATCAAAGGCTTTAACTATGTTACATGCTATCAGCCTTACTTCTTTATTTTCTTTCAATATCATCTGTATTACTTCTTTCACTGTAACATTGCTTTTACCTCTTCCTACAGATCTTTTTCATACTACCTCATCCAATACTTTCTCCATCTTTTTCATAGCATTTTCATAATTATTTTATAGTCAGTGTTCCTTAGTGTTACAGACATCCAATTTTTATATCATTTCTTTCTTTCTTTCTCCTTTCTCCATATACATTTTATCATTCCACCTCATGTCTTGTCTAGTTATACCTTCTTTTATCCATTCATTTAAAACATAAAAAAGCTTTTTTATCTTTATTCATTTCCTTGTAATACTTAGAACATTTACTATCCAATCCTGGCTTGGATTCATTCTTATCTTCCTATATCACCTTCTCTAGTTCTTTTATTGTTATATAATTTTCTGAAAAAAAGTGTACTTTTTCAAATATTTGTTTCATTTTCCATTTTTCTTCTTGTCCATCCATTTTTCTCTTTTTCCTACATTGTCCTTACAAATTCCTCTACCACATCCATATCTTCTTGTTTGTATTGTATGTCTGCTTCACCTTCAAAGCTAGCATCCCTCCTTTCTTTTCTCATTTTTATACATTTTTTTTCTTAATGATGGGAAGTTTCCTCTTTTTTTCTTTTCAGGAAAAAACTTTGCCTGTGTAAAATTCTCTATTTTTTCATACATCTGTTTTTCTATTTTCCATATTTTGTCACTTCCTTATTATATCTCCCTTCTTTATATTTTATCTTACTTAGTTTTCTTTCTTCTTTCCACTTCTAAATATATTTTTATACTTCTGTGTCCAATTTTTATAAATGAGCCTCATTGTTATATGATCGTTCTGTAATATTTCTTTCCCTTTTATTGTTTCTGCCTCCTTCCTAAGCTTCACAGTTGCATAGTCGGGGCTTGTCAAATAACTTTTTGTTATCTGCAAATAGCACTACTATATGGACATTCAAATAAAGTCAGCAAAAGTAATTTACAATAAAGACTTTTTTAAAAACATGCCCTCTTCTCGAAAAAGAGTAAGTTGTACAAAATTCAGTATTATGAGGTGAATTACTTTGCAAAAGAGTGAGGGTTCATGTTTTTTTTTTCTTTTGCAAATTTTGGGTGAGTGCAGCTATGCACAGTCATGCTGAAAATGTTTAAGGAAAGCTGTGGACTGTGCAGTGGTTTAAGTTGATTTTTCAAAAAGAAAGGGGATTTATAATGTATTATGTAAGGGTATACTTTTGTGGGCACCCTGATGGTTTCATTAAAGAATAGAAATGGGGAGATAGGAAAGATTGAAAAGGGGGAGACAAACAAAGAAGGGAAAACAGAGGAGAAGCGTCAAGAGGGTTTTTGCTAGAGGAGGTGAGAGAGGATGGGCACTATGTTTCAAAATGTTTTATATGACAGAATAATGTTGGTGGGAAATTGGTAAGAGGTTGTAGGAGAAAGCAGAAAGGTAGAAGACCCGAGGAAGTTCCAGCTGGAGTCTCAGTCCACAAACCCTCAAACATGTCCACTGCCAGAAATTATTTCAGCGAAGGACTGCAATGTTGAGGGTATAAGGGCATGTGTTGGTGTGGTGGTCAGCACCAACTGGGACAACATGTTTTCTACACGCTGAAAAGTGGATTTGTGGATTTGACTGCCTGAATTATTCCATGCAATACTTTCACCAGTACGTCCTCTACAATGCTTTGAAGCCCCCTTTTAGTGAGGCTTGCTATGCTGCCACATGCCAGAGTGCCTGCAGGACTGGTGCCTCCACCCTGATGCTGCAAGGACATCCCTGGATGGGCAGAGGGTGATCTGTACCTCACCTGAGAGGTATGTGCCTGGCCTGCACCAGAGGTATTTGAAACTATAAAAAAAGAAAAATAAAGGGAAGAAAAAAGGAGAAAGAAATGCATAATCAAAATATTAAAATCAGAGAAAAAGAGTGTGGATAGAAGAAGCACAATAAATCCACCCATCATGTTTACATTCCATTTCATACATTATTTAAATATTACAGTAAAATCTTTGTTGAAGTTAAACTTGTCCACGGGAAGTGCTTATGCATATAATGGGAGTAGTTATTTAAGAAAAGCCTTTGTATTTGGGAAGAAAGATATGAGTGGTGCCTATGTACACTTCAGATTAACTTGTATGGCAAGGGCTTGTGACTTCTTAAAAGGATTGTGTATCTTTCAAGTTATATACAAACAATACCTTCAATACAGTACTAAAAATACCCTCTGTAATTATTAGAAGTAATCAGGTTAAAAGCAATAACATTAGCTTGAACTGTAAGGGTTTAATTTGCTTTTCTTTCATCTGCAAAGCTGCAAAGCTATACAAATAATGTTCTTATTACTAGTCTAGAAAACAGTTATAAAAAGAGTACTGCAGTTGGACACACATATTTCTGTTTTTTTACAAATAATGATTTGAAATCCTTTTTTATGCTTCTCATGTTACAAACTAGTAAGACAGAATTCTCTTGGACTTAGATTCAATTAGCCTTTCTACTCTTCATTGTTGCTGCTGTTGATTCTATTCTAGTTCATCAACTGTAATTAAAAGAGAGAAGGCAATTCTTATCAACCTGCATTTGTACTTGTTATTTATTTATATATATGTATATATGTATGTATATATAATATATATACATACATATATATATATATATATATATATATATATATATATATATATATATATAATGTGTATGTGTGTGTGTATATATATATATATATATATATATATATATATATATATATATGTATATCTATAGGTCTTCTTCAGTTGATCAAACTTTTACAAGTTCGAACCACATATGGCCGAGACCATATGTTCGAACTTGCAAATGTTCGAAAACTGACGTAAAACCACAAAAAAAAAAAAAACACAAAATTGCATGTCTATAGCAGGGGGGCTACACCCCCCTGCTCCCCCCTCACCCCCTTACTTAATATATCCCACCCACCCAGCCCTGGATCCCACCCAGTTCGGGTTTGTGAAAGGCAGATCATGCCTCCTGAACCTGATCAACT